>NW_027142010.1:1122500-1127500 GCF_036365525.1 Heterodontus francisci
GCACGACCAAACCTTCACAAAACCGTGCTGACTATCGCTAATGAACTTATTCTTTTCAAGATGATTATAAATCCTATCTCTTATAACCTTTTCCAACATTTTACCCACAACCAAAGTAAGTCTCACAGGTCTATAAATATCAGGGCTTTCTCTACTCCCCTTCTTGAACAAGGGGACAACATCTGCTATCCTCCAGTCTTCCGGCGCTATTCCTGTCGACAATGACGACATAAAGAGCAAGGACAAAGGCTCTGCAATCTCCTCCCTGGCTTCCCAGAGAATCCTAGGATAAATCCAATCTGGCCCAGGGGACTTATCTATTTTCACACGTTCCAAAATTGCTAACACCTCCTCCTTGTGAACCTCAATCCCATCTAGCTTAGTAGTATGTATCTCAGTATTCTCCTCGACAACATTTTCTTTCTCTACTGTAAATACTGACGAAAAATATTCATTTAACGCTTCCCCTATCTCCTCTGATTCCACACACAACTTCTCACTACCTGCCTTGATTGGCCCTAATCTAAGTATAGTCATTCTTTTATTCCTGATATACCTATAGAAAGCCTTAGGGTTTTCCTTGATCCTATCCGCCAATGACTTCCAGTGTCCTCTCCTTGCGCTTCTTCGCTCTCCCTTTAGATCCTTTCTGGCTAGCTTGTAACTCTCAAGCGCCCTAACTGAGCCTTCACGTCTCATCCTAACATAAGCCTTCTTCTTCCTCTTGACAAGAGTTTTAACTTCTTTAGTAAACCACGGCTCCCTCGCTCGACAACTTCCTCCCTGCCTGACAGGTACATACTTATCAAGGACACGCATCAGCTGCTCCATGAAAATGCTCCACATTTCGATTGTGCCCATCCCCTGCAGTTTCCTTCCCCATCCTGCGCATCCTAAATTTTGCCTAATCGCATCATAATTTCCTTTCCCCCAGCTATAATTCTTGCCCTGCGGTATGTACCTGTCCCTTCCCATCGCTAAGGTAAACCTAACCGAATTGTGATCACTATCACCAAAGTGCTCACCTACATCTAAATCGAACACCTTTCCGGTTTCATTACCCAGTACCAAATCCAATGTGGCATCGCCCCTGGTTGGCCTGTCCACACACTGTGTCAGAAAACCCTCCTGCACACACTGGACAAAAACAGACCCATCTAAAGTACTCGAACTATAGTATTTCCAATCAATATTTGGAAAGTTAAAGTCCCCCATAACCACTACCCTGTTACTCTCGCTCCTGTCGAGAATCATCTTCGCTATCCTTTCCTCTGCATATCTGGAACTATTAGGAGATCTATAGAAAACTCCCAACAGGGTGACCTCTCCTCTCCTGTTTCACACCTCCGCCCACACTACCTCAGTGGACCTGTCCTCAAACGTCCTTTCTGCCGCCGTAATACTCTCCTTGATTATCAATGCCACACCCACTCCCCATCTTTTACCATCTTCTCTGTTCTTACTGAAACATCTAAATGCCGGAACCTGCAACATCCATTCCTGTCCTTGCTCTACCCATGTCTCCGAAATGGCCACAACATCGAGATCCCAGGTACCAACCCATGCTGCAAGCTCACCCACCTTATTCCGGATGCTCCTGGCGTTGAAGTAGACACACTTTAAACCAAGTTCTTGCTTGCCAGTGCCCTCTTGCGTCCTTGTAACCTTATCCCTGACCTCAATACTCTCAACATCCTGCACACTGGAACTACAATCTAGGTTCCCATCCCCCTGCTGAATTAGTTTAACCACCCCCCCCGAAGAGAACTAGCAAATCTCCCCCCGCCAGTATATTGGTACCCCTCTGGTTCAGGTGAAGACCATCCTTTTTCAAGAGGTCCCACCTACCCCAGAAAGAGCCCCAATTATCCAGGAAACCAAAACCCTCCCTCCCACAACATCCCTGCAGCCACGTGTTCAACTCCTCGCTCTCCCTATTCCTCGCTTCGCTAGCACGTGGCACGGGCAACAACCCAGAGATAACAACTCTGTTTGTTCTCGCTCTAAGCTTCCACCCTCGCTCCCTGAATTTCTGCCTTATATCCCCATCTCTCTTCCTACCTATGTCGGTGGTGCCTATGTGGACCACGACTTGCGGCTGCTCCCCCTCCCCCTTAAGGATGCGGGACATCACGTACCCTGGCACCTGGGAGGCAACACACCAACCGTGAGTCTCTCTCGTTCCCACAGAACCTCCTATCTGTTCCCCTAACTATGGAGTCCCCAATGACTAATGCTCTGCTCCTCGTCCCCCTTCCCTTCTGAGCAACAGGGACAGACTCTGTGCCAGGGACCTGTACCCCATTGCTTACCCCTGGTAATTCTTCCCCCCCCCAACAGTATCCAATACGGTATACCTGTTGTTGAGGGAAACGGCCACAGGAGATCCCTGCACTGCCTGCTGGTTCCCTCTCCTTCCCCTGACGGTACCCCATCTACCTTCTTCTTTTACCTGAGGGTTGACTGCCTCTCTATAACTCCTCTCAATAAGCCCCTCCGCCTCCTGAATGATCTGAAGTTCCTCCAGCTCCAGCTCCGTAACGCGGTTCTCGAGGAGCTGGAATTGGGTGCCCTTCCCGCAGATGCAGTCAGCAGGGAGAACCTTGGCGACCCTTACCTCCCACATTCTGCTGAAGGAACATTCAACTGCCTTAACCTCCATTCCCACTATTCTAAATTCCCAAGTTTTTACCAATCACATGATAAAACAAAAAGAGAAATAGAAAAAGCCTTACCTTATCTAGACACCACCGAGTCCTTTTTTTTGGTTAGAGGAGGAGGGCGGGTGGGAGACACGACAAGAGTAGTTTCTCGGGTTCAGAAACTGTCCAAATATATTCGTTTTTACTTACCTAACTGTCCCTGTTCCACCGAAACTCATGGCGATCAACTTCACCTGAAACTGACTTCTCAGCTGTTCACTCGCTCGCTCGCAATGGCTGTGCTCCTGGAAACGCTGCTCAACAAAAGGTAAGATATTTTACACTGCTCAAATATATGAGCTTTTACTTACCCAGCAGTCCCTTTTCCACTGAAACTCACGGCAATCAACTTCACCTGAAACTGACTTCGCAGCTGTTCACTCGCTCGCTCGCAATGGCTGTGCTCCTGGAAAATTCCAGGGCCTGGACTGTTCTGTGTGTGTTTTTGTGTGTGTATATATATATATCTCAGGGCCTGGGCAGTGGATTCTATGTATTGGTGTGTGTATATCTCAGGGCCTGGGCTGTGGTGTGTGTGTGCGTGCGTTCGTGTGTATCTCAGGGCCTGGGCTGTGGTGTGTGAAGGCGTGTGTGTATATATATATATATATATATATATATATCAGGGCCTCGGCTGTGGTATGTTTGTGTGTGTATATATCATAGGGCCTGGGCTGTGGTGTGTGTGTGCAAATATATATTTCAGGGCTTGGGTTGTGGAGTGTGTGTGTGTATATATACATATATATATATATATATTTATATTTCAGGGACAGGGCTGTTAATTGTGTGTGTGTATATCTCAGGGCCTGGGCTGTGGCGTGCGTGTTTGTGTGCATACATAGATATATCTCAGGGCATGGGCTGTGCTGTGAGTCTGTGTGTATATATATATATATATTTATCTCAGGGCCTGGCTGTGGTGTGTGTGTGTGTGTGTGTGTGTGTGTGTGTGTGTGTGTGTGTGTGTGTGTGTGTGTGTGTGTGTGTGTGTGTGTGTGTGTGTGTGTGTGTATTTCTCAGGGCCTGGGCTGTAGTGTGTCTCTGTGTCTATTTATATTCATATCTCAGGGCCTTTTCTGTGGTGTTTGTGTGTATATATATATGTAACTCAAGGAATAGGATGGTGTGTGTGTGGACATATAGATACATATCTCAGGGCTTCGGCTGTGATGTATGTATGTGTGTATATCTCAGGGCCTGGGCTGTGCTGTGTGTGTGTGTGAGTGCGTGTGTGTATAGCTCAGGGCCTGGGTTGTGGTTAGTTTGTGTGTGCGTGTGTGTGTGCGTGCGTATATATATCTCAGGCCCTGGGTTTTGGTGTGTGTGTCTGTGTGTATGCATCTCAGGGCCTGAGCAGTGGTGTGTGTGTGTGTGTATGTCTCAGGGCCTGGGCTGCGGTGTGTGTTTGTTTCTCTGAGTGTAAATATATCTCAGGGCCAGGGCTGTGGTGTGTGTGTGTATATATATCTGTCAGGGCCTGGGCTGTGGTGTAAGTGTGAGTGTGTGTGTGTTTATCTCAGGGCCTGGGCAGTGGTGTGTGTGTGTGTGTGTGTGTGTGTGTGTGTGTAGATATATATTTCAGGGACAGGGCTGTGATGTGTGTGTGTGTGTATTTACCTCAGGGCCTGGGCTGTCATGTGTGTTTGTGCGCATATATATATATATCTCAGGGCCTGGGCTGTGGTGTGTGTGCTTGTGTGTGTATATATATATTTCTCAGGGCCTGGGCTGTGGTGTGTGTGTGTGTATATCTCTCATAGCATGGGCTGTGATGTGTGTCTATTTATATTCATATCTCAGGGCCTTTTCTCTGGTGTGTGTGTGTGTGTAGATATATGTAACTCAAGGACCGGGATGGTGTGTGTGTATATATATATATATATATATATATATACAAATCTCAGGGATTGGGCTGTGGTGTATGTATGTGTGTATATCTCAGGGCCTGGGCTGTGCCGTGGGTGCTTGTGTGTGTATATCTCAGGGCCTGGGCTGTGGTGTGTATGTGTCTGTTTGTGTGTGTGTCTGTGTGTGTGTGTGCCTGTGTGTGTGTATCTCAGGGCCTGGGCTGTGGTGTGTGTGCGTGTGTGTGTGTACGTGCTATCTCAGGGCTTGGGCTGTGTTGTGTGTGTGTCTGTTTGTGTGTGTGTCTGTGTGCGTGTGTGCCTGTGTGTGTATCTCAGGGCCCGGGCTGTGGTGTGTGTGTGTGTGTGTGTGTGTACATATATATCTCAGGGCCTGTGCTGTGGTGTGTATGTGTCTGTTTGTGTGTGTGTCTGTGTGTGTGTGTGTGTG